>NC_057813.1:513109483-513118899 GCF_018294505.1 Triticum aestivum
CCGCCGTCCGGCTACTCCGGCGCCGCGCCCGCCGCCCGAGTCCTCTGCGGCCGCACCCGTTCGCCGCTGCCGCCACCAACGCCATCTCCGGCGCCCCCTCGCCGGAGGACGCCCAGATCCGGCCGGCCTGGCTCCTCTCCGGCCGTCCTCCTCCGGCCCCGAGCTCCATCTCTGGTCGGCGAACCTCGAAGCCCGTGCTCGAATCCAGATCCACCCCTCGGTTGACTTTTCTTCTCCCCCGAATTTCGTCTAAGTCCTTATCTGCCATTAATTTTGTTGCATGTTCATCGCCCCACAACTTTGCACCCGTGGCTCCGTTTTGGGCGTATAGAATACCGAATTGTTCGCCTCGATGAGTATATCATTTATTCTCATTGCATCATTTTCATTACAGCTCATCTTTATGCCCGAAATGTTGTTGGAAGAGTGCTTCATAATGTTAGTTTCAGATTCTTATCAGAACATGCACTTTTGTCATTTTTGCCATGATTGATGTGTGAATCTTATGGACTTGATCCCTAAATGTGTTTTTAACTATGCTATGTCTTCTTTACAGAGGTGCTTACCATGTATTTTTGTGATCAATCTGGTGACTAGCACAAGCATGCAAACTAGGCTTCGTGATATTGCTGATTTTAGTCCCTGTTCTGCTGTTATTTTGATGCCATGTAAACATGTTGCTACAGAGAGATCCATGCATAATTTGAGATACTTCAGTAAGGGTGTTTTGAACATATGGTTATGCTCTATCCATCCATGGTCCTGGTTGCAATTATGGAGTAGTCTAGCATGTCATTTTCATGCTCTACTTTTGCTTCAAAATGTTTCCTGGCAGATTGTTTACATGTTATTCAATTTTGCCAAGGTTGTTGTAGTTGATCCGTGTATGCTATGATGTTGTTCTTGCCATGTATAGCTTTTATGACATGTCTTCTTGATGGATGTATGCTTAGTTTATCATGAGATGCTCTGTAGTGAGTGCATCGAGCTCGCGAAGGTGCCTTCGTAATCCTGTTTATGCCATGCTCTGTTTGCTGAATCTGTTAACGAAACTTGCTATGTTCACATGGGTGCCATCATATTTTCTGATCCTTTTTGGCTTATGGTCAGTAAGGGACTTTTGATCTATGCTTTGAATAGATTATTGCCATGTCTTGTTTGGCTATTATAAGTTCCTGTAGCATGTTGATAACCTGCTCTGAACATTGCTTCGTGATGCTGTTTATGCCATGTCCAACCTGATATTTTTTTGCACTTTCACCATGCTTGTTTGAACCTGTTATGATATGATTTAGCCGTAGCTCAGTGTTCCTCTTTTGTTAAGAAACTCCTGTAGATCACTACCATATGCTTTGTTTTTATGTTGGGGTGCTGTAGCATAGTTTCTTGTTGCATGCTAAGTAGCATCGTGCTGTAAATCGCAGCTTTGTGTCATTCTTGTTTTGCTTGCCATTTGCAAACCGCGCATCCGAATCCGGTGATCTGTATATCGATTTCAACCGAAATCATCTCATCTTTCCAGCGGCATACTTGGTTTGCCAAGTTGATGCCTCGTTCATCATCTTTCCTTCCGAAGCACGCATATGCATTGCATATCACATCTCGCATATCATGACATGTATTGCATCATGTTGCTTGCGCATTGTACCATGACTTATTGTGGTTCCTTTGCTTGTGTTCTTGCTTTGAGTAGAGCCGGGAGACGAGTACGTGCACGAGGAACCTGTTGAGTACGCTAACGAGGATCAAGCCTTCGATAACTCTGAGAACCTTGCAGGCAAGATGACCCTACCTTCGATATCACTTCTATCTTTGCTTTCTAGTACTCGCTCTATGGCTATGTTAGTTCTACCTGCCTTTGTTTACCATGCCTCCCTATTGCCATGTCAAACCTCTAACTACCCTGTCCTAGCAACCGTTGTTTGGCTATGTCATCGCTTTTGCTCAGCCCCTCTTATAGCGTTGTTAGTTGCAGGTGAAGATGAAGTCTGTTCCTGGTCGGAACATGGACATTTTGGGATATCACAATATCTCCTATTTAAATTAATGCACCTTATATACTTGGTAAAGGGTGGAAGGCTCGGCCTTATGCCTGGTGACTTGTTCCACTCTTGCCGCCCTAGTTTCCGTCATACTGGTGTTATGTTCCTTGATTTTGCGTTCCTTACACGGTTGGGTGATTTATGGGACCCCCTTGACAGTTCGCTTTGAATAAAACTCCTCCAGCAAGGCCCAAACTTGGTTTTACCATTTGCCACCTAAGCCTTTTTCCCTTGGGTTTTCGCGAGCCCGAGGGTCATCTTTATTTACCCCCCCCGGGCCAGTGCTCCTCCGAGTGTTGGTCCAAACTAGAGCCCTTTGCAGCGCCCCCTCAAGGAAACTTGAGGTCTGGTTTTAGTTATACGGATTTCTCATCCGTTGTGCCCTGAGAACGAGATATGTGCAGCTCATATCGGGATTTGTTGGCACAGTCGGGTGGTCTTGCTGGTCTTGTTTTACCATTGTCGAAATGTCTTGCGAACCGGGATTCTGAGACTGATCGGGTCTTCCCGGGAGAAGGTATATCCTTCGTTGACCATGAGAGCTTGTGATGGGCTAAGTTGGGACACCCCTGCAGGGTATATTATCTTTCGAAAGCCGTGCCCGCGGTTATGAGGCAGATGGGAATTTGTTAATGTCCGGTTGTAGATAATTGACACTTGACCTCTTTAAAATGCATCAACTGTGTGTGTAGCTGTGATGGTCTCTTCTTGGCGGAGTCCGGGAAGTGAACATGGTTTGAGTTATGCTTGGCGTAAGTAGTTTCAGGATCACTTCTTGATCGCTTCTAGCTTCTCGACCGATGCATTGCTTCTCTTCTCGCTCTCACTTGCGTATGTTAGCCACCATATATATGCTTAGTGCTTGCCGCAGCTCCACCATATTACCCCTTTGCCTACCTATGAGCTTAAATAGTCTTGATCTCGCGGGTGTGAGATTGCTGAGTCCTCGTGACTCACAGATTCTACCAAAACAGATGCAGGTGCCGAGGATACCAGCGCAGATGGCAGAACTGAGCTGAAGTGGGAATTTGATGAGGCCCTTGGTCGTTACTATGTATCGTTTCCAGATGATCAGTAGAGGTGCCCAGTCGGGACGATCGGGGATCTAGCATTTGGGGTTGTCTTCTTTTCATTTGAACTTGACCGTAGCCGGTCTATGAGTGTATCTGAATGATGTATGATCTTAATTTATGTATTGTGTGAGTGCCGATTGTAAGCCAAATCTCTTTATCCCATTCTTGTTCATTACATGGGATTGTGTGAAGATGACCCTTCTTGCAACAAAACCACTATGCGGTTATGCCTCTAAGTCGTGCTTCGACACGTGAGAGATATAGCCGCATCGTGGGTGTTACAAGTTGGTAATCAGAGCCATCCCCGACTTAGGAGCCCATTGCTTGATTGTTTGCTGGCGATGTTGAGTCTAGAACAAAAATGTTTTGAGTCTTAGGATTATATATATCGGAGAGTAGGATTCTTTTTACTCCTCAGTCCATTCGTCGCTCTGGTGAGGTCTCCTGACGTAGATGTTTTGACTGTCCTCTTCTCAAATTTCACTAAAATTTTTTTTTAGGATCACGGGGGTATATTGGAATCATTCCGATGGTTTTGTGATGAGAACATTATTCTTGGTGCCTCCTGTCTATTATGTGGCTTTGACCCAGGGAGTTGAGCTATGAGGTGTTGTCGTCACAATTTTATCGTTGCAGTTCTGGAATACCTGAGTTTTGCCGACATCGAAAATCTCTTTTATGCAGTTGTTGGTGAGATAACCTTAACGCCACCCAGTACTGGGCGGGAGTTCGGGAGTATTGCCATAACTCGTATAACGGATGCTTTTCAAAGGTTGAGGTACACGATTTCCGAAGGTTTCTTGGTTTTGTGTTGACGGATGGATACAGTTGGATGTAGGGATTGTTAGTTTGGGTGAGATATATTGCTTCCCCTGTATCCCCAACACCTGATTGCATAACCAGAAAGTTTCGGGAGTTTATAGGTGGGATTCAAGTAGCTCTAGCATTTCTTCCCGCATATATTTGGTTTGTGATTGGGTAATCCTTACCACTTATTTGTTCCAGTTGTACCTTGTTTATTTCATTCATCAATCTCTTATCAAGTGGCTTCTCACCTTAATGGACGTGTGATGTTTGCTTTGGAATTCATTCGTTCATCCTTGTTCGAATGTTTATTGTGAAGACTATATGTTGCAATTTCTATCCGTTGATTCAACTTGTCTATCTGTCTATCAAGATGCTAACGGATGTCACCCTCTTCAGGATGGCTCCGCCAACGCGTCAAAATCCGGAACGCAATGACGGGAGTCAGGCGAACCCTCCACCTCCACCTCCGCCTCCGGAGGCATGGCAAGCTTTGATGGCAGCCACAAACGCCAATGCCCAGATGATGATTCAGCTCATGCAAGAGCGCAACCAAGGCCTAGGTAACCAAGGGAATCAAGGTCAAGGGCAGTTCAATCATCAGCCTTTATTTCCTACCCTCAACCAATTCCTTGCAAATCAGCCGAAGTCTTTCAGCTACTGTGTCGAGGCCACAGACGCCGATGATTGGCTCGTGGATATCAACAAGCATTTTGAATGCAGCAATGTCAGGCCTGAGGACTATGTCAAGTTCGCTTCTTTTCAGCTCAATGATCAGGCAGCTGATTGGTTCCAGCAATACAAAGATTCCAGAGGAGGTCGAGTGATTACTTGGACTGACTTTTGTCGGGACTTTAAAGCTCACCACATTCCTACCAGTGTTGTTGAGGGCAAGCGTGAGGAGTTCCGCAATCTCAAGCAAGGCAACATGTCAGTGTATGAATACAACAAGCAGTTTCAGAAACTTGCTCGCTTCGCTAAGCAAGATGTTCCTGATGAGAAGAGTATGATCTATCAATTCAGAGGTGGCCTTAGAGAGGATCTGCAGTTAGCTCTCGTTCTTGTTGAGCCTACTCAGTTTGATCAATTCTACAATATGGCACTCAAGCAAGAAGATGCTCAGCTCAAGTGTGAGGCTTCTAAGAAGAGAATCAGGGATGCAGTGCAATCTTCTTCTTCCTCACAAGTGGTAGCTAAGCAGCAGAAGTTCTACCTTCCTCCTCCTCCGTTTCGTCAGCCTTACCAGCAGGAGAACTCAGGTGGTCATGGATCTTCCCACCACCCAACCCAGGCTATCAGAACAAGTCTCAGCCTCAAGCTCCAAGGTCAAGTGCTCCTTATCATCGCCCGCTCTCAGAAGTGACTTGCAACAAGTGCCAGCAGAAAGGTCACTACGCGAACAAATGCTTCAATCAAAGGCGCCTTCCTCCTCCTCCTCCTGTGAGATCTTCAAGCAATGCAGTGGTCAAGCATAATCCAAAGCATGCAAAGGTGAACATGATGAATGCAGCTCAGGCAGAGGATTCTTCTGACGTGATAATGGGTAATCTTCCAGTTAATGATATTCCTGCAAAAGTCTTATTTGATACTGGTGCATCGCATTCTTTCATTTCAAGACCTTTTGTGGCTATGCATGATTTGGTTACTCAAGTATTGCCGAGTCCTTTGTCTATTGTTTCCCCATCTCGGCAAATGACTTCTCGAGCTTTGGTTCCAAATGTCGGTATCAAGATGGGCGACTATAAATTTCTGTCTTCTCCAGTTGTTCTTGGCGACTCTGATATTGATCTAATTCTCGGGATGGACTGGCTTTCTAAGCACAAAGCTCAGCTTGATTGTGCTGCCAGGCAAATTCAATTGACACACCCTTCTGAGGATGTTATCATCTATGCCGCTCATGATGAAACCATTCGGTTGTTTTCTCTCAATGAGAAGGGCGAGTTGGATGCTATTTCTCAAATTCCAGTCGTTTGTGAGTACCAAGATGTCTTTCCAGAAGAGCTTCCGGGTATGCCTCCTCATCGGCCAGTCGAGTTCATTATTGATCTTGAGCCTGGAACTGAACCCGTTTGCAAGAGTCCATACAAGCTTGGACCCAAGGAGCTGAAGGAGTTGAAGAAATAGCTCGATGAACAAGAGCGTCTGGGTTTGATCAGACCGAGTTCATCCCCATGGGGTTGTGGAGTTCTTTTTGTCCAGAAGAAGGATGGCACGGACCGACTTTGCGTCGATTACCGCCCATTGAACAAGAAGACAATCAAGAACAAGTATCCACTTCCCAACATCAATGAGCTTTTCGAGCAACTCAAAGGTGCAAAAGTATTCTCCAAGCTTGACCTTCGTATGGGTTATCATCAGATTCGCATTCGTGAACAAGATATTCCCAAGACAGCATTCAGAACAAGCTATGGTTCTTATGAATATACTGTCATGTCTTTCAGCCTTGTCAATGCTCCTCCAACGTTCTCTCGCATGATGAACTTTATCTTCAACCCCTACACCAATGAATTCGTTCTAGTGTATCTCGATGATATCTTGGTCTTCTCCAAGAATAAGCAGGATCATGCCAAACATTTGCGATTGGTGCTCGACAAGCTCAGAGAGCATCAACGAAGTTTTCCAAATGTGAGTTCTAGCTTGATGAAGTTCTTTATCTTGGTCACATCATCTCTGCCAAGGGCATTGCAGTTAATCCCGTGAAGGTGTCTACAGTTGTGAATTGGGAACCTCCTCAGAATGTCAAGCAGCTCCGCAGTTTTCTTGGTCTTGCAAGCTATTGCCAAAGATTCGTTGAGAACTTCTATAAGATTGCAAAGCCTCTTTCCAACCTCCTCCAGAAGCACGTCAAGTATGTCTGGACGCCTGAGTGCGACGTTTCCTTCAACACCCTCAAAGAGAAGCTAGTCACAGCTCCTGTCTTGACTCCTCCCAATGAATCCAAGCCATTCGAAGTATTCTGTGATGCTTCCCTTCAAGGTCTCGGTGCTGTGTTGATGCGAGAGAAAAAAGTTGTGGCCTATACCTCTTGTCAGTTGAAGCCCAACGAAAAGAACTACCGCACTCACGATCTTGAGTTGGCGGCAGTTGTCCATGCATTGATAACATGGAGACATCTCTTATTGGGAAGGCAAGTGGACATTTTCACCGATCACAAGAGCCTCAAATATATCTTCACTCAACCCAACCTTAACCTCAGGCAAACTCGATGGGTCGAAATGATTCAAGAGTACAATCCGAGTATTGAATATACTCCTGGCAAGGCGAATGTGATTGCAGATGCTCTTAGCAGAAAAGCTTATTGCAATAGTCTAATTCTCAAGCCGTTTCAACTGGATCTTTGTGAGGCTTTCCGCAAGCTGAATCTTCAAGTTGTTCCTCAAGGCTTTCTTGCCAACCTCATAGTCTCTCCTACTTTGCAAGATCAAATTCGTGAGGCACAACTCCTGGATACCATGGTGAAGAAGGTGAAACGTGGTATTGACAAGGGCATTCCCAAATACAAGTGCTATCGCTTGGATGAAAAAGATACTCTTTTCTTCGAGGATCGAATTGTGGTTCCGAAAGGTGATCTGAGAAAAGTCATCATGAATGAGGCACACAATTCCCTTCTATCCATTCATCCTGGAAGTACAAAGATGTACCATGACCTCAAGCAGTCGTATTGGTGGACTCGAATGAAGCGAGAGATTACTCAATTCGTGAATGAATGTGATGTCTGCAGAAGAGTGAAAGCAGAACACCAACGACTAGCTGGTCTCCTCCAACCTCTTGCTATTCCGGAATGGAAGTTTGACCATATCGAGATGGACTTCGTGACTGGTTTTCCTAAGTACAAGCGTGGAAATGATGCTATCTTCGTTGTCATTGACAAGCTTACTAAAGTGGCTCATTTTCTTCCTATCAAAGAATCTATCACAGCAGCTCAGCTGGCAGAGCTATACTCCTCCAGAATTGTCTCCTTGAACGGCATTCCATAATTGATATCTTCAGATCGTGGAAGCATCTTCACTTCTAAGTTCTGGGAATCCTTTCAGAAGGCCATGGGCACCAACATTCGTTTCAGCACAGCTTTCCATCCTCAAACAAGTGGCCAAGTCGAGCGAGTCAATCCAATCTTTGAAGATATGCTCAGGGCTTGTGTCATTTCCTTCGGTATGAAGTGGGAAGATTGTCTTCCATATGCCGAGTTCTCCTACAACAACAGCTTCCAAGCGAGTTCGGGCAAGGCCCCATTCGAAATTCTCTATGGCAGAAAGTGTCGTACTCCTCTCAATTGGTCTGAGACAGGTGAACGCTAACTTCTTGGCAATGACTTGATCACAAAAGCCGAAGAAATGTGCAAAGTCATTCGTGAGAATCTCAAAGCCGCGCAATCGCGCCAGAAGAGCTATTATGATAGCAAGCACCGTGACTTGGCTTTTGAAATCGAAGACCATGTCTACCTCCGCGTCTCTCCAATGAAAGGCACTCGTCGCTTTGGTATCAAAGGGAAGCTTGCCCCTAGATACATGGGTCCTTTCAAGATCATTGGCAAAAGAGGCGACCTCGCCTATCAACTTGAGCTTCCGTCCAACTTTGCAAACATGCACGATGTGTTTCACGTGTCATAGCTTCGCAAGTGCTTCAAGACTCTCGAGCACACTATCAACTTCGAAGAAATCGACCTCCAAGAAGATCTCTCTTATCATGAGCACCCCGTTGCTATTCTTGAAGAAACTGAGCGCAATTCTCGCAACAAGTCAATCAAATTCCTGAAAGTGAAGTGGTCACACCATATCGACCGAGAAGCCACCTAGGAGCACGAGGATCACCTCCGTTCCGAATATCCAGAGTTCTTTCAGTCCTAGATCTCGGGACGAGATCCTCTTGTAGTGGTGGAGTGTTGTAACACCCCGGATGTAACTTTCCATCTTTGTATCTCCAACTCTTGCCTTTTTCGGCTATGTGATATGATATTCCCTCCGTGGTTGGGTTTTGTCTTTTGTTTTGCATTTTATTCATGTCATGCATATCATATCATGTCATCATGTGCATCTCATTTGCATACGTGTTCGTCTCATGCATCCGAGCATTTTCCCCGTTGTCCGTTTCGCAATCCGACACTCCCACATGCACCGGCGCACCCCTCTTGTCTCTCTTTGTGTGCGGGTGTTAAACGTTCTCGGAACGGACCGAGCCTTGCCAAGTGGCCCTGGTATACCACCAGTAGACCACCTGTCAAGTTTCGGGTCATTTGGAGCTCATTTGACACTCCAACGGTTAACCGCACAACCGCAAAGGCCTCTTTTGTGTTGCAGCCCAACACCCTTCCAAAACAGCCCAATAACCCATCTAATTCACTTCCATGCTCTCCGTCGTCGGATCACGATCGTGTGGGCCAAAACCGCACCTCATTTGGACACTCCTAGCTCCCTCTACCTATAAATATGTGCTACCCCCCCGGATTTTTCGCAGTCCAACCCTAGCCCCGCTCCTCTCCGCGCCGCCGGACACGTCC